>NC_064816.1:142112129-142113579 GCF_023721935.1 Panthera uncia | reverse complement strand
AAAAAAAAAAAAAAAAAAAGAATAACTGGCCCAAAGGAGGGGAGACCCTACAGATAAAATGAAGCAGAAGCTTCTGTGACAGTTTCCCAGTGGTTTCTCAGAGACACTCGTCCCTACTGTCAAGTTTTGTCCCCACCAGCCCAACCGCACTGACTTGATCTCCCTCCAGAAAGTTAAAAGAAAACTGATGTAGGGGCAGCAGCCATTGATGAAGCGTGTGCCAGGCCACCATAACTCACTGCAGGACCTCAGGGAGTCACTTAACCTCTGAGCTTCAGGTCTCTCTGAAAAATGAATGGGTTGGCAAGATCTCCAATGTCCCTGGCAGACGTGACAGCCTAAAGCTTGAGTGTGAGCTCCACATCCTACCCAGGGAGCAACTCATCCATTTCCCCTTGCTGCTGTTGAGGTGCTGGCCCTGCCCCAAGGGACTGGCTGTGGCTGGAACCCACACCCTTCGTGGTCTCAACACCCCTCTGGGTGCCTGTGCAGTGAGAACCACAGGCAGACAACAGCCACCCTTCTGGGCATCATGGGCGCTCCAGCCCAGACTGGTCATTTCTCCAGACGCTCGGAGTCTTCCAGGGCTTTCGGGGGGGCGGGGGGGGGGGACTTCTGAATGGTGGGTCACAGACTAAGCAGACTCTTGGAACTCATCTGGATTCTTGCAACTTCTCCAAAAGCGTGTCTACTCCTACTTTTTTTTTTTCCTTTCCAACTTCAAGAAACACATTTTCTTGTGAAAAGGGATTACATTGCATTGGTAGCCACAGCACTGCACCCTCTCCTCTCCCGAAGATGAGCCGAGCAACTGCTCTGCCATGACATCCTGGGCATCCACAAAGATGGCCCTTTTTTCCCCTTTGCGCTGGATGCCTCCACCTTCTGTGTGAAGGGATGAGGCAGCCTTCACTTGCACCAGACTAGGTCCGCTTCAGCCACAAGCTCTCTTCAGATCTCTGCTTGTGTCAGTGCATGTGGGTGTGCCCGAGTGAGTGTTGTGTCTCTCACTCTCTGTGTATCTCTCAGGGTTTGGATCTCTCTATGTCTCTTAGCGTTGCAGGATTTCCTACCTCAATACCTGGCGTTCGTTTTCTCGCCACTTGGAAGAACAAAGAGGTGGACATAAAATGAGCAGCAGGCAAAAGTTTAGTAGAGCATAAGATGACAAAGTAAGAATAGGATGAAAGTTCTCTTTAAAGAGAGGGGGCAGGGGTGCCTGGGTGGCTCAGTCATTTGAGTGTCTGACTTCAGCTCAGGTCATAATCTCCCAGTCTGTGGGTTCGAGCCTCACATTGGACTCTGTGCGGACAGCTCAGAGCCTGGAGCCTGCTTGGGATTCTGTGTCTCCCTCTCTCTCTGCCCCTGCCCCACTCATGCTCTGTCTCTCTCCCTCTCTCAAAAATAAATAAAAACATTAAATAAATACAGAAAGAAAGAAAGAAAGAAA